>NW_027362031.1:1262500-1295000 GCF_039654945.1 Dendrobates tinctorius
ATGAATGTTTTGAATTTTCTCCAAAAGTAAAGTAGTTGCAAACTCATCCTTTTAGAAACTTGTTTGGGCTGTTGAGAGGAGTAAAAAACCATCAAAAATTTCAATCCTGCATGATTCTACCAAGAAATGTGATTCTTCATTCAAAACGCTGGTTTTTGCTATAGGGCTCTATTGAATAATGAATGTTTTGAATTTTCTCCAAAAGTAAAGTAGTTGCAAACTCATGCTTTTAGAGACTTGTTTGGGCTCATGAGAGGAGTAGAAAAACATCAAAAATTTCAGTCCTGCATGATTCTACCAAGAAATGTGATTCTTCATTCAAAACCTGATTTTTGCTATTGGGCTCTATTGAATAATGAATGCTTTGAATTTTCTCCAAAAGTAAAGTAGTTGCAAACTCATGCTTTTAGAGACTTGTTTGGGCTCATGAGAGGAGTAGAAAAACATCAAAAATTTCAGTCCTGCATGATTCTACCAAGAAATGTGTGTTCATTGAAACCGCTGGTTTTTGATAGTTTGGGCCCTATTGAATAATGAATGTTTTGAATTTTCTCCAAAAGTAAAGTAGTTGCAAACTCATCTCTTTTAGAAACTTGTTTGGGCTGTTGAGAGGAGTAAAAAACCATCAAAAATTTCAATCCTGCATGATTTTACCAAGAAATGTGATTCTTCATTCAAAACCTGATTTTTGCTATTGGGCTCTATTGAATAGTGAATGTTTTGAATTTTCTCCAAAAGTAAAGTAGTTGCAAACTCATGCTTTTAGAGACTTGTTTGGGCTCATGAGAGGAGTAGAAAAACATCAAAAATTTCAGTCCTGCATGATTCTACCAAGAAATGTGTTCATTGAAACCGCCGGTTTTTGATAGTTTGGGCCCTATTGAATAATGAATGTTTTGAATTTTCTCCAAAAGTAAAGTAGTTGCAAACTCATCCTTTTAGAAACTTGTTTGGGCTGTTGAGAGGAGTAAAAAACCATCAAAAATTTCAATCCTGCATGATTCTACCAAGAAATGTGATTCTTCATTCAAAACGCTGGTTTTTGCTATTGGGCTCTATTGAATAATGAATGTTTTGAATTTTCTCCAAAAGTAAAGTAGTTGCAAACTCATGCTTTTAGAGACTTGTTTGGGCTCATGAGATGAGTAGAAAAACATCAAAAATTTCAGTCCTGCATGATTCTACCAAGACATGTGTGTTCATTGAAACGGCTGGTTTTTGATAGTTTGGGCCCTATTGAATAATGAATGTTTTGAATTTTCTCCAAAAGTAAAGTAGTTGCAAACTCATCCTTTAGAAACTTGTTTGGGCTGTTGAGAGGAGTAAAAAACCATCAAAAATTTCAATCCTGCATGATTCTACCAAGAAATGTGATTCTTCATTCAAAACGCTGGTTTTTGCTATTGGGCTCTATTAAATAATGAATGTTTTGAATTTTCTCCAAAAGTAAAGTAGTTGCAAACTGATGCTTTTAGAGACTTGTTTGGGCTCATGAGAGGAGTAGAAAAACATCAAAAATTTCAGTCCTGCATGATTCTACCAAGAAATGTGATTCTTCATTCAAAACCTGATTTTTGCTATTGGGCTCTATTGAATAATGAATGTTTTGAATTTTCTCCAAAAGTAAAGTAGTTGCAAACTCATGCTTTTAGAGACTTGTTTGGGCTCATGAGAGGAGTAGAAAAACATCAAAAATTTCAGTCCTGCATGATTCTACCAAGAAATGTGTGTTCATTGAAACCGCTGGTTTTTGATAGTTTGGGCCCTATTGAATAATGAATGTTTTGAATTTTCTCCAAAAGTAAAGTAGTTGCAAACTCATCCTTTTAGAAACTTGTTTGGGCTGTTGAGAGGAGTAAAAAACCATCAAAAATTTCAATCCTGCATGATTTTACCAAGAAATGTGATTCTTCATTCAAAACCTGATTTTTGCTATTGGGCTCTATTGAATAGTGAATGTTTTGAATTTTCTCCAAAAGTAAAGTAGTTGCAAACTCATGCTTTTAGAGACTTGTTTGGGCTCATGAGAGGAGTAGAAAAACATCAAAAATTTCAGTCCTGCATGATTCTACCAAGAAATGTGTTCATTGAAACCGCTGGTTTTTGATAGTTTGGGCCCTATTGAATAATGAATGTTTTGAATTTTCTCCAAAAGTAAAGTAGTTGCAAACTCATCCTTTTAGAAACTTGTTTGGGCTGTTGAGAGGAGTAAAAAACCATCAAAAATTTCAATCCTGCATGATTCTACCAAGAAATGTGATTCTTCATTCAAAACGCTGGTTTTTGCTATTGGGCTCTATTGAATAATGAATGTTTTGAATTTTCTCCAAAAGTAAAGTAGTTGCAAACTCATGCTTTTAGAGACTTGTTTGGGCTCATGAGATGAGTAGAAAAACATCAAAAATTTCAGTCCTGCATGATTCTACCAAGACATGTGTGTTCATTGAAACGGCTGGTTTTTGATAGTTTGGGCCCTATTGAATAATGAATGTTTTGAATTTTCTCCAAAAGTAAAGTAGTTGCAAACTCATCCTTTTAGAAACTTGTTTGGGCTGTTGAGAGGAGTAAAAAACCATCAAAAATTTCAATCCTGCATGATTCTACCAAGAAATGTGATTCTTCATTCAAAACCTGATTTTTGCTATTGGGCTCTATTGAATAATGAATGTTTTGAATTTTCTCCAAAAGTAAAGTAGTTGCAAACTCATGCTTTTAGAGACTTGTTTGGGCTCATGAGAGGAGTAGAAAAACATCAAAAATTTCAGTCCTGCATGATTCTACCAAGAAATGTGTGTTCATTGAAACCGCTGGTTTTTGATAGTTTGGGCCCTATTGAATAATGAATGTTTTGAATTTTCTCCAAAAGTAAAGTAGTTGCAAACTCATCCTTTTAGAAACTTGTTTGGGCTGTTGAGAGGAGTAAAAAACCATCAAAAATTTCAATGCTGCATGATTTTACCAAGAAATGTGATTCTTCATTCAAAACCTGATTTTTGCTATTGGGCTCTATTGAATAGTGAATGTTTTGAATTTTCTCCAAAAGTAAAGTAGTTGCAAACTCATGCTTTTAGAGACTTGTTTGGGCTCATGAGAGGAGTAGAAAAACATCAAAAATTTCAGTCCTGCATGATTCTACCAAGAAATGTGTGTTCATTCAAACCGCTGGTTTTTGATAGTTTGGGCCCTATTGAATAATGAATGTTTTGAATTTTCTCCAAAAGTAAAGTAGTTGCAAACTCATGCTTTTAGAGACTTGTTTGGGCTCATGAGAGGAGTAGAAAAACATCAAAAATTTCAGTCCTGCATGATTCTACCAAGAAATGTGTGTTCATTGAAACGCTGGTTTTTGATAGTTTGGGCCCTATTGAATAATGAATGTTTTGAATTTTCTCCAAAAGTAAAGTAGTTGCAAACTCATGCTTTTAGAGACTTGTTTGGGCTCATGAGATGAGTAGAAAAACATCAAAAATTTCAGTCCTGCATGATTCTACCAAGACATGTGTGTTCATTGAAACGGCTGGTTTTTGATAGTTTGGGCCCTATTGAATAATGAATGTTTTGAATTTTCTCCAAAAGTAAAGTAGTTGCAAACTCATCCTTTTAGAAACTTGTTTGGGCTGTTGAGAGGAGTAAAAAACCATCAAAAATTTCAATCCTGCATGATTCTACCAAGAAATGTGATTCTTCATTCAAAACGCTGGTTTTTGCTATTGGGCTCTATTGAATAATGAATGTTTTGAATTTTCTCCAAAAGTAAAGTAGTTGCAAACTCATGCTTTTGGAGACTTGTTTGGGCTCATGAGAGGAGTAGAAAAACATCAAAAATTTCAGTCCTGCATGATTCTACCAAGAAATGTGTGTTCATTGAAACCGCTGGTTTTTGATAGTTTGGGCCCTATTGAATAATGAATGTTTTGAATTTTCTCCAAAAGTAAAGTAGTTGCAAACTCATCCTTTTAGAAACTTGTTTGGGCTGTTGAGAGGAGTAAAAAACCATCAAAAATTTCAATCCTGCATGATTCTACCAAGAAATGTGATTCTTCATTCAAAACGCTGGTTTTTGCTATTGGGCTCTATTGAATAATGAATGTTTTGAATTTTCTCCAAAAGTAAAGTAGTTGCAAACTCATGCTTTTAGAGACTTGTTTGGGCTCATGAGAGGAGTAGAAAAACATCAAAAATTTCAGTCCTGCATGATTCTACCAAGAAATGTGTGTTCATTGAAACTGCTGGTTTTTGATAGTTTGGGCCCTATTGAATAATGAATGTTTTGAATTTTCTCCAAAAGTAAAGTAGTTGCAAACTCATCCTTTTAGAAACTTGTTTGGGCTGTTGAGAGGAGTAAAAAACCATCAAAAATTTCAATCCTGCATGATTCTACCAAGAAATGTGATTCTTCATTCAAAACCTGATTTTTGCTATTGGGCTCTATTGAATAATGAATGTTTTGAATTTTCTCCAAAAGTAAAGTAGTTGCAAACTCATGCTTTTAGAGACTTGTTTGGGCTCATGAGAGGAGTAGAAAAACATCAAAAATTTCAGTCCTGCATGATTCTACCAAGAAATGTGTGTTCATTGAAACCGCTGGTTTTTGATAGTTTGGGCCCTATTGAATAATGAATGTTTTGAATTTTCTCCAAAAGTAAAGTAGTTGCAAACTCATCCTTTTAGAAACTTCTTTGGGCTGTTGAGAGGAGTAAAAAACCATCAAAAATTTCAATCCTGCATGATTCTACCAAGAAATGTGATTCTTCATTCAAAACGCTGGTTTTTGCTATTGGGCTCTATTGAATAATGAATGTTTTGAATTTTCTCCAAAAGTAAAGTAGTTGCAAACTCATGCTTTTGGAGACTTGTTTGGGCTCATGAGAGGAGTAGAAAAACATCAAAAATTTCAGTCCTGCATGATTCTACCAAGAAATGTGTGTTCATTGAAACCGCTGGTTTTTGATAGTTTGGGCCCTATTGAAAAATGAATGTTTTGAATTTTCTCCAAAAGTAAAGTAGTTGCAAACTCATCCTTTTAGAAACTTGTTTGGGCTGTTGAGAGGAGTAAAAAACCATCAAAAATTTCAATCCTGCATGATTCTACCAAGAAATGTGATTCTTCATTCAAAACCTGATTTTTGCTATTGGGCTCTATTGAATAATGAATGTTTTGAATTTTCTCCAAAAGTAAAGTAGTTGCAAACTCCTGCTTTTAGAGACTTGTTTGGGCTCATGAGAGGAGTAGAAAAACATCAAAAATTTCAGTCCTGCATGATTCTACCAAGAAATGTGTGTTCATTGAAACCGCTGGTTTTTGATAGTTTGGGCCCTATTGAATAATGAATGTTTTGAATTTTCTCCAAAAGTAAAGTAGTTGCAAACTCATCCTTTTAGAAACTTGTTTGGGCTGTTGAGAGGAGTAAAAAAACATCAAAAATTTCAATGCTGCATGATTTTACCAAGAAATGTGATTCTTCATTCAAAACCTGATTTTTGCTATTGGGCTCTATTGAATAGTGAATGTTTTGAATTTTCTCCAAAAGTAAAGTAGTTGCAAACTCATGCTTTTAGAGACTTGTTTGGGCTCATGAGAGGAGTAGAAAAACATCAAAAATTTCAGTCCTGCATGATTCTACCAAGAAATGTGTTCATTGAAACCGCTGGTTTTTGATAGTTTGGACGCTATTGAATAATGAATGTTTTGAATTTTCTCCAAAAGTAAAGTAGTTGCAAACTCATCCTTTTAGAAACTTGTTTGGGCTGTTGAGAGGAGTAAAAAACCATCAAAAATTTCAATCCTGCATGATTCTACCAAGAAATGTGATTCTTCATTCAAAACGCTGGTTTTTGCTATTGGGCTCTATTGAATAATGAATGTTTTGAATTTTCTCCAAAAGTAAAGTAGTTGCAAACTCATGCTTTTAGAGACTTGTTTGGGCTCATGAGATGAGTAGAAAAACATCAAAAATTTCAGTCCTGCATGATTCTACCAAGACATGTGTGTTCATTGAAACGGCTGGTTTTTGATAGTTTGGGCCCTATTGAATAATGAATGTTTTGAATTTTCTCCAAAAGTAAAGTAGTTGCAAACTCATCCTTTAGAACTTGTTTGGGCTGTTGAGAGGAGTAAAAAACCATCAAAAATTTCAATCCTGCATGATTCTACCAAGAAATGTGATTCTTCATTCAAAACGCTGGTTTTTGCTATTGGGCTCTATTAAATAATGAATGTTTTGAATTTTCTCCAAAAGTAAAGTAGTTGCAAACTGATGCTTTTAGTGACTTGTTTGGGCTCATGAGAGGAGTAGAAAAACATCAAAAATTTCAGTCCTGCATGATTCTACCAAGAAATGTGATTCTTCATTCAAAACCTGATTTTTGCTATTGGGCTCTATTGAATAATGAATGTTTTGAATTTTCTCCAAAAGTAAAGTAGTTGCAAACTCATGCTTTTAGAGACTTGTTTGGGCTCATGAGAGGAGTAGAAAAACATCAAAAATTTCAGTCCTGCATGATTCTACCAAGAAATGTGTGTTCATTGAAACCGCTGGTTTTTGATAGTTTGGGCCCTATTGAATAATGAATGTTTTGAATTTTCTCCAAAAGTAAAGTAGTTGCAAACTCATCCTTTTAGAAACTTGTTTGGGCTGTTGAGAGGAGTAAAAAACCATCAAAAATTTCAATCCTGCATGATTTTACCAAGAAATGTGATTCTTCATTCAAAACCTGATTTTTGCTATTGGGCTCTATTGAATAGTGAATGTTTTGAATTTTCTCCAAAAGTAAAGTAGTTGCAAACTCATGCTTTTGGAGACTTGTTTGGGCTCATGAGAGGAGTAGAAAAACATCAAAAATTTCAGTCCTGCATGATTCTACCAAGAAATGTGTTCATTGAAACCGCTGGTTTTTGATAGTTTGGGCCCTATTGAATAATGAATGTTTTGAATTTTCTCCAAAAGTAAAGTAGTTGCAAACTCATCCTTTTAGAAACTTGTTTGGGCTGTTGAGAGGAGTAAAAAACCATCAAAAATTTCAATCCTGCATGATTCTACCAAGAAATGTGATTCTTCATTCAAAACGCTGGTTTTTGCTATTGGGCTCTATTGAATAATGAATGTTTTGAATTTTCTCCAAAAGTAAAGTAGTTGCAAACTCATGCTTTTAGAGACTTGTTTGGGCTCATGAGAGGAGTAGAAAAACATCAAAAATTTCAGTCCTGCATGATTCTACCAAGAAATGTGTGTTCATTGAAACCGCTGGTTTTTGATAGTTTGGGCCCTATTGAATAATGAATGTTTTGAATTTTCTCCAAAAGTAAAGTAGTTGCAAACTCATGCTTTTAGAGACTTGTTTGGGCTCATGAGATGAGTAGAAAAACATCAAAAATTTCAGTCCTGCATGATTCTACCAAGACATGTGTGTTCATTGAAACGGCTGGTTTTTGATAGTTTGGGCCCTATTGAATAATGAATGTTTTGAATTTTCTCCAAAAGTAAAGTAGTTGCAAACTCATCCTTTTAGAAACTTGTTTGGGCTGTTGAGAGGAGTAAAAAACCATCAAAAATTTCAATCCTGCATGATTCTACCAAGAAATGTGATTCTTCATTCAAAACGCTGGTTTTTGCTATTGGGCTCTATTGAATAATGAATGTTTTGAATTTTCTCCAAAAGTAAAGTAGTTGCAAACTCATGCTTTTGGAGACTTGTTTGGGCTCATGAGAGGAGTAGAAAAACATCAAAAATTTCAGTCCTGCATGATTCTACCAAGAAATGTGTGTTCATTGAAACCGCTGGTTTTTGATAGTTTGGGCCCTATTGAATAATGAATGTTTTGAATTTTCTCCAAAAGTAAAGTAGTTGCAAACTCATCCTTTTAGAAACTTGTTTGGGCTGTTGAGAGGAGTAAAAAACCATCAAAAATTTCAATCCTGCATGATTCTACCAAGAAATGTGATTCTTCATTCAAAACGCTGGTTTTTGCTATTGGGCTCTATATAATAATGAATGTTTTGAATTTTCTCCAAAAGTAAAGTAGTTGCAAACTCATGCTTTTAGAGACTTGTTTGGGCTCATGAGAGGAGTAGAAAAACATCAAAAATTTCAGTCCTGCATGATTCTACCAAGAAATGTGTGTTCATTGAAACCGCTGGTTTTTGATAGTTTGGGCCCTATTGAATAATGAATGTTTTGAATTTTCTCCAAAAGTAAAGTAGTTGCAAACTCATCCTTTTAGAAACTTGTTTGGGCTGTTGAGAGGAGTAAAAAACCATCAAAAATTTCAATCCTGCATGATTCTACCAAGAAATGTGATTCTTCATTCAAAACCTGATTTTTGCTATTGGGCTCTATTGAATAGTGAATGTTTTGAATTTTCTCCAAAAGTAAAGTAGTTGCAAACTCATGCTTTTAGAGACTTGTTTGGGCTCATGAGAGGAGTAGAAAAACATCAAAAATTTCAGTCCTGCATGATTCTACCAAGAAATGTGTTCATTGAAACCGCTGGTTTTTGATAGTTTGGACGCTATTGAATAATGAATGTTTTGAATTTTCTCCAAAAGTAAAGTAGTTGCAAACTCATCCTTTTAGAAACTTGTTTGGGCTGTTGAGAGGAGTAAAAAACCATCAAAAATTTCAATCCTGCATGATTCTACCAAGAAATGTGATTCTTCATTCAAAACGCTGGTTTTTGCTATTGGGCTCTATTGAATAATGAATGTTTTGAATTTTCTCCAAAAGTAAAGTAGTTGCAAACTCATGCTTTTAGAGACTTGTTTGGGCTCATGAGATGAGTAGAAAAACATCAAAAATTTCAGTCCTGCATGATTCTACCAAGACATGTGTGTTCATTGAAACGGCTGGTTTTTGATAGTTTGGGCCCTATTGAATAATGAATGTTTTGAATTTTCTCCAAAAGTAAAGTAGTTGCAAACTCATCCTTTTAGAAACTTGTTTGGGCTGTTGAGAGGAGTAAAAAACCATCAAAAATTTCAATCCTGCATGATTCTACCAAGAAATGTGATTCTTCATTCAAAACGCTGGTTTTTGCTATTGGGCTCTATTAAATAATGAATGTTTTGAATTTTCTCCAAAAGTAAAGTAGTTGCAAACTGATGCTTTTAGAGACTTGTTTGGGCTCATGAGAGGAGTAGAAAAACATCAAAAATTTCAGTCCTGCATGATTCTACCAAGAAATGTGATTCTTCATTCAAAACCTGATTTTTGCTATTGGGCTCTATTGAATAATGAATGTTTTGAATTTTCTCCAAAAGTAAAGTAGTTGCAAACTCATGCTTTTAGAGACTTGTTTGGGCTCATGAGAGGAGTAGAAAAACATCAAAAATTTCAGTCCTGCATGATTCTACCAAGAAATGTGTGTTCATTGAAACCGCTGGTTTTTGATAGTTTGGGCCCTATTGAATAATGAATGTTTTGAATTTTCTCCAAAAGTAAAGTAGTTGCAAACTCATCCTTTTAGAAACTTGTTTGGGCTGTTGAGAGGAGTAAAAAACCATCAAAAATTTCAATCCTGCATGATTTTACCAAGAAATGTGATTCTTCATTCAAAACCTGATTTTTGCTATTGGGCTCTATTGAATAGTGAATGTTTTGAATTTTCTCCAAAAGTAAAGTAGTTGCAAACTCATGCTTTTAGAGACTTGTTTGGGCTCATGAGAGGAGTAGAAAAACATCAAAAATTTCAGTCCTGCATGATTCTACCAAGAAATGTGTTCATTGAAACCGCTGGTTTTTGATAGTTTGGGCCCTATTGAATAATGAATGTTTTGAATTTTCTCCAAAAGTAAAGTAGTTGCAAACTCATCCTTTTAGAAACTTGTTTGGGCTGTTGAGAGGAGTAAAAAACCATCAAAAATTTCAATCCTGCATGATTCTACCAAGAAATGTGATTCTTCATTCAAAACGCTGGTTTTTGCTATTGGGCTCTATTGAATAATGAATGTTTTGAATTTTCTCCAAAAGTAAAGTAGTTGCAAACTCATGCTTTTAGAGACTTGTTTGGGCTCATGAGATGAGTAGAAAAACATCAAAAATTTCAGTCCTGCATGATTCTACCAAGACATGTGTGTTCATTGAAACGGCTGGTTTTTGATAGTTTGGGCCCTATTGAATAATGAATGTTTTGAATTTTCTCCAAAAGTAAAATAGTTGCAAACTCATCCTTTTAGAAACTTGTTTGGGCTGTTGAGAGGAGTAAAAAACCATCAAAAATTTCAATCCTGCATGATTCTACCAAGAAATGTGATTTTTCATTCAAAACCTGATTTTTGCTATTGGGCTCTATTGAATAATGAATGTTTTGAATTTTCTCCAAAAGTAAAGTAGTTGCAAACTCATGCTTTTAGAGACTTGTTTGGGCTCATGAGAGGAGTAGAAAAACATCAAAAATTTCAGTCCTGCATGATTCTACCAAGAAATGTGTGTTCATTGAAACCGCTGGTTTTTGATAGTTTGGGCCCTATTGAATAATGAATGTTTTGAATTTTCTCCAAAAGTAAAGTAGTTGCAAACTCATCCTTTTAGAAACTTGTTTGGGCTGTTGAGAGGAGTAAAAAACCATCAAAAATTTCAATGCTGCATGATTTTACCAAGAAATGTGATTCTTCATTCAAAACCTGATTTTTGCTATTGGGCTCTATTGAATAGTGAATGTTTTGAATTTTCTCCAAAAGTAAAGTAGTTGCAAACTCATGCTTTTAGAGACTTGTTTGGGCTCATGAGAGGAGTAGAAAAACATCAAAAATTTCAGTCCTGCATGATTCTACCAAGAAATGTGTTCATTGAAACCGCTGGTTTTTGATAGTTTGGACCCTATTGAATAATGAATGTTTTGAATTTTCTCCAAAAGTAAAGTAGTTGCAAACTCATCCTTTTAGAAACTTGTTTGGGCTGTTGAGAGGAGTAAAAAACCATCAAAAATTTCAATCCTGCATGATTCTACCAAGAAATGTGATTCTTCATTCAAAACGCTGGTTTTTGCTATTGGGCTCTATTGAATAATGAATGTTTTGAATTTTCTCCAAAAGTAAAGTAGTTGCAAACTCATGCTTTTAGAGACTTGTTTGGGCTCATGAGATGAGTAGAAAAACATCAAAAATTTCAGTCCTGCATGATTCTACCAAGACATGTGTGTTCATTGAAACGGCTGGTTTTTGATAGTTTGGGCCCTATTGAATAATGAATGTTTTGAATTTTCTCCAAAAGTAAAGTAGTTGCAAACTCATCCTTTTAGAAACTTGTTTGGGCTGTTGAGAGGAGTAAAAAATCATCAAAAATTTCAATCCTGCATGATTCTACCAAGAAATGTGATTCTTCATTCAAAACGCTGGTTTTTGCTATTGGGCTCTATTGAATAATGAATGTTTTGAATTTTCTCCAAAAGTAAAGTAGTTGCAAACTCATGCTTTTAGAGACTTGTTTGGGCTCATGAGAGGAGTAGAAAAACATCAAAAATTTCAGTCCTGCATGATTCTACCAAGAAATGTGTGTTCATTCAAACCGCTGGTTTTTGATAGTTTGGGCCCTATTGAATAATGAATGTTTTGAATTTTCTCCAAAAGTAAAGTAGTTGCAAACTCATGCTTTTAGAGACTTGTTTGGGCTCATGAGAGGAGTAGAAAAACATCAAAAATTTCAGTCCTGCATGATTCTACCAAGAAATGTGTGTTCATTGAAACCGCTGGTTTTTGATAGTTTGGGCCCTATTGAATAATGAATGTTTTGAATTTTCTCCAAAAGTAAAGTAGTTGCAAACTCATGCTTTTAGAGACTTGTTTGGGCTCATGAGATGAGTAGAAAAACATCAAAAATTTCAGTCCTGCATGATTCTACCAAGACATGTGTGTTCATTGAAACGGCTGGTTTTTGATAGTTTGGGCCCTATTGAATAATGAATGTTTTGAATTTTCTCCAAAAGTAAAGTAGTTGCAAACTCATCCTTTTAGAAACTTGTTTGGGCTGTTGAGAGGAGTAAAAAACCATCAAAAATTTCAATCCTGCATGATTCTACCAAGAAATGTGATTCTTCATTCAAAACGCTGGTTTTTGCTATTGGGCTCTATTGAATAATGAATGTTTTGAATTTTCTCCAAAAGTAAAGTAGTTGCAAACTCATGCTTTTGGAGACTTGTTTGGGCTCATGAGAGGAGTAGAAAAACATCAAAAATTTCAGTCCTGCATGATTCTACCAAGAAATGTGTGTTCATTGAAACCGCTGGTTTTTGATAGTTTGGGCCCTATTGAATAATGAATGTTTTGAATTTTCTCCAAAAGTAAAGTAGTTGCAAACTCATCCTTTTAGAAACTTGTTTGGGCTGTTGAGAGGAGTAAAAAACCATCAAAAATTTCAATCCTGCATGATTCTACCAAGAAATGTGATTCTTCATTCAAAACGCTGGTTTTTGCTATTGGGCTCTATTGAATAATGAATGTTTTGAATTTTCTCCAAAAGTAAAGTAGTTGCAAACTCATGCTTTTAGAGACTTGTTTGGGCTCATGAGAGGAGTAGAAAAACATCAAAAATTTCAGTCCTGCATGATTCTACCAAGAAATGTGTGTTCATTGAAACCGCTGGTTTTTGATAGTTTGGGCCCTATTGAATAATGAATGTTTTGAATTTTCTCCAAAAGTAAAGTAGTTGCAAACTCATCCTTTTAGAAACTTGTTTGGGCTGTTGAGAGGAGTAAAAAACCATCAAAAATTTCAATCCTGCATGATTCTACCAAGAAATGTGATTCTTCATTCAAAACCTGATTTTTGCTATTGGGCTCTATTGAATAATGAATGTTTTGAATTTTCTCCAAAAGTAAAGTAGTTGCAAACTCATGCTTTTAGAGACTTGTTTGGGCTCATGAGAGGAGTAGAAAAACATCAAAAATTTCAGTCCTGCATGATTCTACCAAGAAATGTGTGTTCATTGAAACCGCTGGTTTTTGATAGTTTGGGCCCTATTGAATAATGAATGTTTTGAATTTTCTGCAAAAGTAAAGTAGTTGCAAACTCATCCTTTTAGAAACTTGTTTGGGCTGTTGAGAGGAGTAAAAAACCATCAAAAATTTCAATCCTGCATGATTCTACCAAGAAATGTGATTCTTCATTCAAAACCTGATTTTTGCTATTGGGCTCTATTGAATAATGAATGTTTTGAATTTTCTCCAAAAGTAAAGTAGTTGCAAACTCATGCTTTTAGAGACTTGTTTGGGCTCATGAGAGGAGTAGAAAAACATCAAAAATTTCAGTCCTGCATGATTCTACCAAGAAATGTGTGTTCATTGAAACCGCTGGTTTTTGATAGTTTGGGCCCTATTGAATAATGAATGTTTTGAATTTTCTCCAAAAGTAAAGTAGTTGCAAACTCATCCTTTTAGAAACTTGTTTGGGCTGTTGAGAGGAGTAAAAAACCATCAAAAATTTCAATGCTGCATGATTTTACCAAGAAATGTGATTCTTCATTCAAAACCTGATTTTTGCTACTGGGCTCTATTGAATAGTGAATGTTTTGAATTTTCTCCAAAAGTAAAGTAGTTGCAAACTCATGCTTTTAGAGACTTGTTTGGGCTCATGAGAGGAGTAGAAAAACATCAAAAATTTCAGTCCTGCATGATTCTACCAAGAAATGTGTTCATTGAAACCGCTGGTTTTTGATAGTTTGGACCCTATTGAATAATGAATGTTTTGAATTTTCTCCAAAAGTAAAGTAGTTGCAAACTCATCCTTTTAGAAACTTGTTTGGGCTGTTGAGAGGAGTAAAAAACCATCAAAAATTTCAATCCTGCATGATTCTACCAAGAAATGTGATTCTTCATTCAAAACGCTGGTTTTTGCTATTGGGCTCTATTGAATAATGAATGTTTTGAATTTTCTCCAAAAGTAAAGTAGTTGCAAACTCATGCTTTTAGAGACTTGTTTGGGCTCATGAGAGGAGTAGAAAAACATCAAAAATTTCAGTCCTGCATGATTCTACCAAGAAATGTGTGTTCATTGAAACCGCTGGTTTTTGATAGTTTGGGCCCTATTGAATAATGAATGTTTTGAATTTTCTCCAAAAGTAAAGTAGTTGCAAACTCATCCTTTTAGAAACTTGTTTGGGCTGTTGAGAGGAGTAAAAAACCATCAAAAATTTCAATCCTGCATGATTCTACCAAGAAATGTGATTCTTCATTCAAAACCTGATTTTTGCTATTGGGCTCTATTGAATAATGAATGTTTTGAATTTTCTCCAAAAGTAAAGTAGTTGCAAACTCATGCTTTCAGAGACTTGTTTGGGCTCATGAGAGGAGTAGAAAAACATCAAAAATTTCAGTCCTGCATGATTCTACCAAGAAATGTGTGTTCATTGAAACCGCTGGTTTTTGATAGTTTGGGCCCTATTGAATAATGAATGTTTTGAATTTTCTCCAAAAGTAAAGTAGTTGCAAACTCATCCTTTTAGAAACTTGTTTGGGCTGTTGAGAGGAGTAAAAAACCATCAAAAATTTCAATGCTGCATGATTTTACCAAGAAATGTGATTCTTCATTCAAAACCTGATTTTTGCTATTGGGCTCTATTGAATAGTGAATGTTTTGAATTTTCTCCAAAAGTAAAGTAGTTGCAAACTCATGCTTTTAGAGACTTGTTTGGGCTCATGAGAGGAGTAGAAAAACATCAAAAATTTCAGTCCTGCATGATTCTACCAAGAAATGTGTTCATTGAAACCGCTGGTTTTTGATAGTTTGGGCCCTATTGAATAATGAATGTTTTGAATTTTCTCCAAAAGTAAAGTAGTTGCAAACTCATCCTTTTAGAAACTTGTTTGGGCTGTTGAGAGGAGTAAAAAACCATCAAAAATTTCAATCCTGCATGATTCTACCAAGAAATGTGATTCTTCATTCAAAACGCTGGTTTTTGCTATTGGGCTCTATTGAATAATGAATGTTTTGAATTTTCTCCAAAAGTAAAGTAGTTGCAAACTCATGCTTTTAGAGACTTGTTTGGGCTCATGAGATGAGTAGAAAAACATCAAAAATTTCAGTCCTGCATGATTCTACCAAGACATGTGTGTTCATTGAAACGGCTGGTTTTTGATAGTTTGGGCCCTATTGAATAATGAATGTTTTGAATTTTCTCCAAAAGTAAAGTAGTTGCAAACTCATCCTTTTAGAAACTTGTTTGGGCTGTTGAGAGGAGTAAAAAATCATCAAAAATTTCAATCCTGCATGATTCTACCAAGAAATGTGATTCTTCATTCAAAACGCTGGTTTTTGCTATTGGGCTCTATTGAATAATGAATGTTTTGAATTTTCTCCAAAAGTAAAGTAGTTGCAAACTCATGCTTTTAGAGACTTGTTTGGGCTCATGAGAGGAGTAGAAAAACATCAATAATTTCAGTCCTGCATGATTCTACCAAGAAATGTGTGTTCATTCAAACCGCTGGTTTTTGATAGTTTGGGCCCTATTGAATAATGAATGTTTTGAATTTTCTCCAAAAGTAAAGTAGTTGCAAACTCATGCTTTTAGAGACTTGTTTGGGCTCATGAGAGGAGTAGAAAAACATCAAAAATTTCAGTCCTGCATGAATCAACCAAGAAATGTGTGTTCATTGAAACCGCTGGTTTTTGATAGTTTGGGCCCTATTGAATAATGAATGTTTTGAATTTTCTCCAAAAGTAAAGTAGTTGCAAACTCATGCTTTTAGAGACTTGTTTGGGCTCATGAGATGAGTAGAAAAACATCAAAAATTTCAGTCCTGCATGATTCTACCAAGACATGTGTGTTCATTGAAATGGCTGGTTTTTGATAGTTTGGGCCCTATTGAATAATGAATGTTTTGAATTTTCTCCAAAAGTAAAGTAGTTGCAAACTCATCCTTTTAGAAACTTGTTTGGGCTGTTGAGAGGAGTAAAAAACCATCAAAAATTTCAATCCTGCATGATTCTACCAAGAAATGTGATTCTTCATTCAAAACGCTGGTTTTTGCTATTGGGCTCTATTGAATAATGAATGTTTTGAATTTTCTCCAAAAGTAAAGTAGTTGCAAACTCATGCTTTTGGAGACTTGTTTGGGCTCATGAGAGGAGTAGAAAAACATCAAAAATTTTAGTCCTGCATGATTCTACCAAGAAATGTGTGTTCATTGAAACCGCTGGTTTTTGATAGTTTGGGCCCTATTGAATAATGAATGTTTTGAATTTTCTCCAAAAGTAAAGTAGTTGCAAACTCATCCTTTTAGAAACTTGTTTGGGCTGTTGAGAGGAGTAAAAAACCATCAAAAATTTCAATCCTGCATGATTCTACCAAGAAATGTGATTCTTCATTCAAAACGCTGGTTTTTGCTATTGGGCTCTATTGAATAATGAATGTTTTGAATTTTCTCCAAAAGTAAAGTAGTTGCAAACTCATGCTTTTAGAGACTTGTTTGGGCTCATGAGAGGAGTAGAAAAACATCAAAAATTTCAGTCCTGCATGATTCTACCAAGAAATGTGATTCTTCATTCAAAACCTGATTTTTGCTATTGGGCTCTATTGAATAATGAATGTTTTGAATTTTCTCCAAAAGTAAAGTAGTTGCAAACTCATGCTTTTAGAGACTTGTTTGGGCTCATGAGAGGAGTAGAAAAACATCAAAAATTTCAGTCCTGCATGATTCTACCAAGAAATGTGTGTTCATTGAAACCGCTGGTTTTTGATAGTTTGGGCCCTATTGAATAATGAATGTTTTGAATTTTCTCCAAAAGTAAAGTAGTTGCAAACTCATCCTTTTAGAAACTTGTTTGGGCTGTTGAGAGGAGTAAAAAACCATCAAAAATTTCAATCCTGCATGATTTTACCAAGAAATGTGATTCTTCATTCAAAACCTGATTTTTGCTATTGGGCTCTATTGAATAGTGAATGTTTTGAATTTTCTCCAAAAGTAAAGTAGTTGCAAACTCATGCTTTTAGAGACTTGTTTGGGCTCATGAGAGGAGTAGAAAAACATCAAAAATTTCAGTCCTGCATGATTCTACCAAGAAATGTGTTCATTGAAACCGCTGGTTTTTGATAGTTTGGGCCCTATTGAATAATGAATGTTTTGAATTTTCTCCAAAAGTAAAGTAGTTGCAAACTCATCCTTTTAGAAACTTGTTTGGGCTGTTGAGAGGAGTAAAAAACCATCAAAAATTTCAATCCTGCATGATTCTACCAAGAAATGTGATTCTTCATTCAAAACGCTGGTTTTTGCTATTGGGCTCTATTGAATAATGAATGTTTTGAATTTTCTCCAAAAGTAAAGTAGTTGCAAACTCATGCTTTTAGAGACTTGTTTGGGCTCATGAGAGGAGTAGAAAAACATCAAAAATTTCAGTCCTGCATGATTCTACCAAGAAATGTGTGTTCATTGAAACCGCTGGTTTTTGATAGTTTGGGCCCTATTGAATAATGAATGTTTTGAATTTTCTCCAAAAGTAAAGTAGTTGCAAACTCATGCTTTTAGAGACTTGTTTGGGCTCATGAGATGAGTAGAAAAACATCAAAAATTTCAGTCCTGCATGATTCTACCAAGACATGTGTGTTCATTGAAACGGCTGGTTTTTGATAGTTTGGGCCCTATTGAATAATGAATGTTTTGAATTTTCTCCAAAAGTAAAGTAGTTGCAAACTCATCCTTTTAGAAACTTGTTTGGGCTGTTGAGAGGAGTAAAAAACCATCAAAAATTTCAATCCTGCATGATTCTACCAAGAAATGTGATTCTTCATTCAAAACGCTGGTTTTTGCTATTGGGCTCTATTGAATAATGAATGTTTTGAATTTTCTCCAAAAGTAAAGTAGTTGCAAACTCATGCTTTTGGAGACTTGTTTGGGCTCATGAGAGGAGTAGAAAAACATCAAAAATTTCAGTCCTGCATGATTCTACCAAGAAATGTGTGTTCATTGAAACCGCTGGTTTTTGATAGTTTGGGCCCTATTGAATAATGAATGTTTTGAATTTTCTCCAAAAGTAAAGTAGTTGCAAACTCATCCTTTTAGAAACTTGTTTGGGCTGTTGAGAGGAGTAAAAAACCATCAAAAATTTCAATCCTGCATGATTCTACCAAGAAATGTGATTCTTCATTCAAAACGCTGGTTTTTGCTATTGGGCTCTATTGAATAATGAATGTTTTGAATTTTCTCCAAAAGTAAAGTAGTTGCAAACTCATGCTTTTAGAGACTTGTTTGGGCTCATGAGAGGAGTAGAAAAACATCAAAAATTTCAGTCCTGCATGATTCTACCAAGAAATGTGTGTTCATTGAAACCGCTGGTTTTTGATAGTTTGGGCCCTATTGAATAATGAATGTTTTGAATTTTCTCCAAAAGTAAAGTAGTTGCAAACTCATCCTTTTAGAAACTTGTTTGGGCTGTTGAGAGGAGTAAAAAACCATCAAAAATTTCAATCCTGCATGATTCTACCAAGAAATGTGATTCTTCATTCAAAACCTGATTTTTGCTATTGGGCTCTATTGAATAATGAATGTTTTGAATTTTCTCCAAAAGTAAAGTAGTTGCAAACTCATGCTTTTAGAGACTTGTTTGGGCTCATGAGAGGAGTAGAAAAACATCAAAAATTTCAGTCCTGCATGATTCTACCAAGAAATGTGTGTTCATTGAAACCGCTGGTTTTTGATAGTTTGGGTCCTATTGACTAATGAATGTTTTGAATTTTCTCCAAAAGTAAAGTAGTTGCAAACTCATCCTTTTAGAAACTTCTTTGGGCTGTTGAGAGGAGTAAAAAACCATCAAAAATTTCAATCCTGCATGATTCTACCAAGAAATGTGATTCTTCATTCAAAACGCTGGTTTTTGCTATTGGGCTCTATTGAATAATGAATGTTTTGAATTTTCTCCAAAAGTAAAGTAGTTGCAAACTCATGCTTTTGGAGACTTGTTTGGGCTCATGAGAGGAGTAGAAAAACATCAAAAATTTCAGTCCTGCATGATTCTACCAAGAAATGTGTGTTCATTGAAACCGCTGGTTTTTGATAGTTTGGGCCCTATTGAATAATGAATGTTTTGAATTTTCTCCAAAAGTAAAGTAGTTGCAAACTCATCCTTTTAGAAACTTGTTTGGACTGTTGAGAGGAGTAAAAAACCATCAAAAATTTCAATCCTGCATGATTCTACCAAGAAATGTGATTCTTCATTCAAAACGCTGGTTTTTGCTATTGGGCTCTATTGAATAATGAATGTTTTGAATTTTCTCCAAAAGTAAAGTAGTTGCAAACTCATGCTTTTAGAAACTTGTTTGGGCTCATGAGAGGAGTAGAAAAACATCAAAAATTTCAGTCCTGCATGATTCTACCAAGAAATGTGTGTTCATTGAAACCGCTGGTTTTTGATAGTTTGGGCCCTATTGAATAATGAATGTTTTGAATTTTCTCCAAAAGTAAAGTAGTTGCAAACTCATCCTTTTAGAAACTTGTTTGGGCTGTTGAGAGGAGTAAAAAACCATCAAAAATTTCAATCCTGCATGATTCTACCAAGAAATGTGATTCTTCATTCAAAACCTGATTTTTGCTATTGGGCTCTATTGAATAATGAATGTTTTGAATTTTCTCCAAAAGTAAAGTAGTTGCAAACTCATGCTTTTAGAGACTTGTTTGGGCTCATGAGAGGAGTAGAAAAACATCAAAAATTTCAGTCCTGCATGATTCTACCAAGAAATGTGTGTTCATTGAAACCGCTGGTTTTTGATAGTTTGGGCCCTATTGAATAATGAATGTTTTGAATTTTCTCCAAAAGTAAAGTAGTTGCAAACTCATCCTTTTAGAAACTTGTTTGGGCTGTTGAGAGGAGTAAAAAACCATCAAAAATTTCAATGCTGCATGATTTTACCAAGAAATGTGATTCTTCATTCAAAACCTGATTTTTGCTACTGGGCTCTATTGAATAGTGAATGTTTTGAATTTTCTCCAAAAGTAAAGTAGTTGCAAACTCATGCTTTTAGAGACTTGTTTGGGCTCATGAGAGGAGTAGAAAAACATCAAAAATTTCAGTCCTGCATGATTCTACCAAGAAATGTGTGTTCATTGAAACCGCTGGTTTTTGATAGTTTGGGCCCTATTGAATAATGAATGTTTTGAATTTTCTCCAAAAGTAAAGTAGTTGCAAACTCATGCTTTTAGAGACTTGTTTGGGCTCATGAGATGAGTAGAAAAACATCAAAAATTTCAGTCCTGCATGATTCTACCAAGACATGTGTGTTCATTGAAACGGCTGGTTTTTGATAGTTTGGGCCCTATTGAATAATGAATGTTTTGAATTTTCTCCAAAAGTAAAGTAGTTGCAAACTCATCCTTTTAGAAACTTGTTTGGGCTGTTGAGAGGAGTAAAAAACCATCAAAAATTTCAATCCTGCATGATTCTACCAAGAAATGTGATTCTTCATTCAAAACGCTGGTTTTTGCTATTGGGCTCTATTGAATAATGAATGTTTTGAATTTTCTCCAAAAGTAAAGTAGTTGCAAACTCATGCTTTTGGAGACTTGTTTGGGCTCATGAGAGGAGTAGAAAAACATCAAAAATTTCAGTCCTGCATGATTCTACCAAGAAATGTGTGTTCATTGAAACCGCTGGTTTTTGATAGTTTGGGCCCTATTGAATAATGAATGTTTTGAATTTTCTCCAAAAGTAAAGTAGTTGCAAACTCATCCTTTTAGAAACTTGTTTGGGCTGTTGAGAGGAGTAAAAAACCATCAAAAATTTCAATCCTGCATGATTCTACCAAGAAATGTGATTCTTCATTCAAAACGCTGGTTTTTGCTATTGGGCTCTATTGAATAATGAATGTTTTGAATTTTCTCCAAAAGTAAAGTAGTTGCAAACTCATGCTTTTAGAGACTTGTTTGGGCTCATGAGAGGAGTAGAAAAACATCAAAAATTTCAGTCCTGCATGATTCTACCAAGAAATGTGTGTTCATTGAAACCGCTGGTTTTTGATAGTTTGGGCCCTATTGAATAATGAATGTTTTGAATTTTCTCCAAAAGTAAAGTAGTTGCAAACTCATCCTTTTAGAAACTTGTTTGGGCTGTTGAGAGGAGTAAAAAACCATCAAAAATTTCAATCCTGCATGATTCTACCAAGAAATGTGATTCTTCATTCAAAACCTGATTTTTGCTATTGGGCTCTATTGAATAATGAATGTTTTGAATTTTCTCCAAAAGTAAAGTAGTTGCAAACTCATGCTTTTAGAGACTTGTTTGGGCTCATGAGAGGAGTAGAAAAACATCAAAAATTTCAGTCCTGCATGATTCTACCAAGAAATGTGTGTTCATTGAAACCGCTGGTTTTTGATAGTTTGGGCCCTATTGAATAATGAATGTTTTGAATTTTCTGCAAAAGTAAAGTAGTTGCAAACTCATCCTTTTAGAAACTTGTTTGGGCTGTTGAGAGGAGTAAAAAACCATCAAAAATTTCAATCCTGCATGATTCTACCAAGAAATGTGATTCTTCATTCAAAACCTGATTTTTGCTATTGGGCTCTATTGAATAATGAATGTTTTGAATTTTCTCCAAAAGTAAAGTAGTTGCAAACTCATGCTTTTAGAGACTTGTTTGGGCTCATGAGAGGAGTAGAAAAACATCAAAAATTTCAGTCCTGCATGATTCTACCAAGAAATGTGTGTTCATTGAAACCGCTGGTTTTTGATAGTTTGGGCCCTATTGAATAATGAATGTTTTGAATTTTCTCCAAAAGTAAAGTAGTTGCAAACTCATCCTTTTAGAAACTTGTTTGGGCTGTTGAGAGGAGTAAAAAACCATCAAAAATTTCAATGCTGCATGATTTTACCAAGAAATGTGATTCTTCATTCAAAACCTGATTTTTGCTACTGGGCTCTATTGAATAGTGAATGTTTTGAATTTTCTCCAAAAGTAAAGTAGTTGCAAACTCATGCTTTTAGAGACTTGTTTGGGCTCATGAGAGGAGTAGAAAAACATCAAAAATTTCAGTCCTGCATGATTCTACCAAGAAATGTGTTCATTGAAACCGCTGGTTTTTGATAGTTTGGACCCTATTGAATAATGAATGTTTTGAATTTTCTCCAAAAGTAAAGTAGTTGCAAACTCATCCTTTTAGAAACTTGTTTGGGCTGTTGAGAGGAGTAAAAAACCATCAAAAATTTCAATCCTGCATGATTCTACCAAGAAATGTGATTCTTCATTCAAAACGCTGGTTTTTGCTATTGGGCTCTATTGAATAATGAATGTTTTGAATTTTCTCCAAAAGTAAAGTAGTTGCAAACTCATGCTTTTAGAGACTTGTTTGGGCTCATGAGAGGAGTAGAAAAACATCAAAAATTTCAGTCCTGCATGATTCTACCAAGAAATGTGTGTTCATTGAAACCGCTGGTTTTTGATAGTTTGGGCCCTATTGAATAATGAATGTTTTGAATTTTCTCCAAAAGTAAAGTAGTTGCAAACTCATCCTTTTAGAAACTTGTTTGGGCTGTTGAGAGGAGTAAAAAACCATCAAAAATTTCAATCCTGCATGATTCTACCAAGAAATGTGATTCTTCATTCAAAACCTGATTTTTGCTATTGGGCTCTATTGAATAATGAATGTTTTGAATTTTCTCCAAAAGTAAAGTAGTTGCAAACTCATGCTTTCAGAGACTTGTTTGGGCTCATGAGAGGAGTAGAAAAACATCAAAAATTTCAGTCCTGCATGATTCTACCAAGAAATGTGTGTTCATTGAAACCGCTGGTTTTTGATAGTTTGGGCCCTATTGAATAATGAATGTTTTGAATTTTCTCCAAAAGTAAAGTAGTTGCAAACTCATCCTTTTAGAAACTTGTTTGGGCTGTTGAGAGGAGTAAAAAACCATCAAAAATTTCAATGCTGCATGATTTTACCAAGAAATGTGATTCTTCATTCAAAACCTGATTTTTGCTATTGGGCTCTATTGAATAGTGAATGTTTTGAATTTTCTCCAAAAGTAAAGTAGTTGCAAACTCATGCTTTTAGAGACTTGTTTGGGCTCATGAGAGGAGTAGAAAAACATCAAAAATTTCAGTCCTGCATGATTCTACCAAGAAATGTGTTCATTGAAACCGCTGGTTTTTGATAGTTTGGGCCCTATTGAATAATGAATGTTTTGAATTTTCTCCAAAAGTAAAGTAGTTGCAAACTCATCCTTTTAGAAACTTGTTTGGGCTGTTGAGAGGAGTAAAAAACCATCAAAAATTTCAATCCTGCATGATTCTACCAAGAAATGTGATTCTTCATTCAAAACGCTGGTTTTTGCTATTGGGCTCTATTGAATAATGAATGTTTTGAATTTTCTCCAAAAGTAAAGTAGTTGCAAACTCATGCTTTTAGAGACTTGTTTGGGCTCATGAGATGAGTAGAAAAACATCAAAAATTTCAGTCCTGCATGATTCTACCAAGACATGTGTGTTCATTGAAACGGCTGGTTTTTGATAGTTTGGGCCCTATTGAATAATGAATGTTTTGAATTTTCTCCAAAAGTAAAGTAGTTGCAAACTCATCCTTTTAGAAACTTGTTTGGGCTGTTGAGAGGAGTAAAAAATCATCAAAAATTTCAATCCTGCATGATTCTACCAAGAAATGTGATTCTTCATTCAAAACGCTGGTTTTTGCTATTGGGCTCTATTGAATAATGAATGTTTTGAATTTTCTCCAAAAGTAAAGTAGTTGCAAACTCATGCTTTTAGAGACTTGTTTGGGCTCATGAGAGGAGTAGAAAAACATCAATAATTTCAGTCCTGCATGATTCTACCAAGAAATGTGTGTTCATTCAAACCGCTGGTTTTTGATAGTTTGGGCCCTATTGAATAATGAATGTTTTGAATTTTCTCCAAAAGTAAAGTAGTTGCAAACTCATGCTTTTAGAGACTTGTTTGGGCTCATGAGAGGAGTAGAAAAACATCAAAAATTTCAGTCCTGCATGAATCAACCAAGAAATGTGTGTTCATTGAAACCGCTGGTTTTTGATAGTTTGGGCCCTATTGAATAATGAATGTTTTGAATTTTCTCCAAAAGTAAAGTAGTTGCAAACTCATGCTTTTAGAGACTTGTTTGGGCTCATGAGATGAGTAGAAAAACATCAAAAATTTCAGTCCTGCATGATTCTACCAAGACATGTGTGTTCATTGAAATGGCTGGTTTTTGATAGTTTGGGCCCTATTGAATAATGAATGTTTTGAATTTTCTCCAAAAGTAAAGTAGTTGCAAACTCATCCTTTTAGAAACTTGTTTGGGCTGTTGAGAGGAGTAAAAAACCATCAAAAATTTCAATCCTGCATGATTCTACCAAGAAATGTGATTCTTCATTCAAAACGCTGGTTTTTGCTATTGGGCTCTATTGAATAATGAATGTTTTGAATTTTCTCCAAAAGTAAAGTAGTTGCAAACTCATGCTTTTGGAGACTTGTTTGGGCTCATGAGAGGAGTAGAAAAACATCAAAAATTTTAGTCCTGCATGATTCTACCAAGAAATGTGTGTTCATTGAAACCGCTGGTTTTTGATAGTTTGGGCCCTATTGAATAATGAATGTTTTGAATTTTCTCCAAAAGTAAAGTAGTTGCAAACTCATCCTTTTAGAAACTTGTTTGGGCTGTTGAGAGGAGTAAAAAACCATCAAAAATTTCAATCCTGCATGATTCTACCAAGAAATGTGATTCTTCATTCAAAACGCTGGTTTTTGCTATTGGGCTCTATTGAATAATGAATGTTTTGAATTTTCTCCAAAAGTAAAGTAGTTGCAAACTCATGCTTTTAGAGACTTGTTTGGGCTCATGAGAGGAGTAGAAAAACATCAAAAATTTCAGTCCTGCATGATTCTACCAAGAAATGTGATTCTTCATTCAAAACCTGATTTTTGCTATTGGGCTCTATTGAATAATGAATGTTTTGAATTTTCTCCAAAAGTAAAGTAGTTGCAAACTCATGCTTTTAGAGACTTGTTTGGGCTCATGAGAGGAGTAGAAAAACATCAAAAATTTCAGTCCTGCATGATTCTACCAAGAAATGTGTGTTCATTGAAACCGCTGGTTTTTGATAGTTTGGGCCCTATTGAATAATGAATGTTTTGAATTTTCTCCAAAAGTAAAGTAGTTGCAAACTCATCCTTTTAGAAACTTGTTTGGGCTGTTGAGAGGAGTAAAAAACCATCAAAAATTTCAATCCTGCATGATTTTACCAAGAAATGTGATTCTTCATTCAAAACCTGATTTTTGCTATTGGGCTCTATTGAATAGTGAATGTTTTGAATTTTCTCCAAAAGTAAAGTAGTTGCAAACTCATGCTTTTAGAGACTTGTTTGGGCTCATGAGAGGAGTAGAAAAACATCAAAAATTTCAGTCCTGCATGATTCTACCAAGAAATGTGTTCATTGAAACCGCTGGTTTTTGATAGTTTGGGCCCTATTGAATAATGAATGTTTTGAATTTTCTCCAAAAGTAAAGTAGTTGCAAACTCATCCTTTTAGAAACTTGTTTGGGCTGTTGAGAGGAGTAAAAAACCATCAAAAATTTCAATCCTGCATGATTCTACCAAGAAATGTGATTCTTCATTCAAAACGCTGGTTTTTGCTATTGGGCTCTATTGAATAATGAATGTTTTGAATTTTCTCCAAAAGTAAAGTAGTTGCAAACTCATGCTTTTAGAGACTTGTTTGGGCTCATGAGAGGAGTAGAAAAACATCAAAAATTTCAGTCCTGCATGATTCTACCAAGAAATGTGTGTTCATTGAAACCGCTGGTTTTTGATAGTTTGGGCCCTATTGAATAATGAATGTTTTGAATTTTCTCCAAAAGTAAAGTAGTTGCAAACTCATGCTTTTAGAGACTTGTTTGGGCTCATGAGATGAGTAGAAAAACATCAAAAATTTCAGTCCTGCATGATTCTACCAAGACATGTGTGTTCATTGAAACGGCTGGTTTTTGATAGTTTGGGCCCTATTGAATAATGAATGTTTTGAATTTTCTCCAAAAGTAAAGTAGTTGCAAACTCATCCTTTTAGAAACTTGTTTGGGCTGTTGAGAGGAGTAAAAAACCATCAAAAATTTCAATCCTGCATGATTCTACCAAGAAATGTGATTCTTCATTCAAAACGCTGGTTTTTGCTATTGGGCTCTATTGAATAATGAATGTTTTGAATTTTCTCCAAAAGTAAAGTAGTTGCAAACTCATGCTTTTGGAGACTTGTTTGGGCTCATGAGAGGAGTAGAAAAACATCAAAAATTTCAGTCCTGCATGATTCTACCAAGAAATGTGTGTTCATTGAAACCGCTGGTTTTTGATAGTTTGGGCCCTATTGAATAATGAATGTTTTGAATTTTCTCCAAAAGTAAAGTAGTTGCAAACTCATCCTTTTAGAAACTTGTTTGGGCTGTTGAGAGGAGTAAAAAACCATCAAAAATTTCAATCCTGCATGATTCTACCAAGAAATGTGATTCTTCATTCAAAACGCTGGTTTTTGCTATTGGGCTCTATTGAATAATGAATGTTTTGAATTTTCTCCAAAAGTAAAGTAGTTGCAAACTCATGCTTTTAGAGACTTGTTTGGGCTCATGAGAGGAGTAGAAAAACATCAAAAATTTCAGTCCTGCATGATTCTACCAAGAAATGTGTGTTCATTGAAACCGCTGGTTTTTGATAGTTTGGGCCCTATTGAATAATGAATGTTTTGAATTTTCTCCAAAAGTAAAGTAGTTGCAAACTCATCCTTTTAGAAACTTGTTTGGGCTGTTGAGAGGAGTAAAAAACCATCAAAAATTTCAATCCTGCATGATTCTACCAAGAAATGTGATTCTTCATTCAAAACCTGATTTTTGCTATTGGGCTCTATTGAATAATGAATGTTTTGAATTTTCTCCAAAAGTAAAGTAGTTGCAAACTCATGCTTTTAGAGACTTGTTTGGGCTCATGAGAGGAGTAGAAAAACATCAAAAATTTCAGTCCTGCATGATTCTACCAAGAAATGTGTGTTCATTGAAACCGCTGGTTTTTGATAGTTTGGGTCCTATTGACTAATGAATGTTTTGAATTTTCTCCAAAAGTAAAGTAGTTGCAAACTCATCCTTTTAGAAACTTCTTTGGGCTGTTGAGAGGAGTAAAAAACCATCAAAAATTTCAATCCTGCATGATTCTACCAAGAAATGTGATTCTTCATTCAAAACGCTGGTTTTTGCTATTGGGCTCTATTGAATAATGAATGTTTTGAATTTTCTCCAAAAGTAAAGTAGTTGCAAACTCATGCTTTTGGAGACTTGTTTGGGCTCATGAGAGGAGTAGAAAAACATCAAAAATTTCAGTCCTGCATGATTCTACCAAGAAATGTGTGTTCATTGAAACCGCTGGTTTTTGATAGTTTGGGCCCTATTGAATAATGAATGTTTTGAATTTTCTCCAAAAGTAAAGTAGTTGCAAACTCATCCTTTTAGAAACTTGTTTGGACTGTTGAGAGGAGTAAAAAACCATCAAAAATTTCAATCCTGCATGATTCTACCAAGAAATGTGATTCTTCATTCAAAACGCTGGTTTTTGCTATTGGGCTCTATTGAATAATGAATGTTTTGAATTTTCTCCAAAAGTAAAGTAGTTGCAAACTCATGCTTTTAGAAACTTGTTTGGGCTCATGAGAGGAGTAGAAAAACATCAAAAATTTCAGTCCTGCATGATTCTACCAAGAAATGTGTGTTCATTGAAACCGCTGGTTTTTGATAGTTTGGGCCCTATTGAATAATGAATGTTTTGAATTTTCTCCAAAAGTAAAGTAGTTGCAAACTCATCCTTTTAGAAACTTGTTTGGGCTGTTGAGAGGAGTAAAAAACCATCAAAAATTTCAATCCTGCATGATTCTACCAAGAAATGTGATTCTTCATTCAAAACCTGATTTTTGCTATTGGGCTCTATTGAATAATGAATGTTTTGAATTTTCTCCAAAAGTAAAGTAGTTGCAAACTCATGCTTTTAGAGACTTGTTTGGGCTCATGAGAGGAGTAGAAAAACATCAAAAATTTCAGTCCTGCATGATTCTACCAAGAAATGTGTGTTCATTGAAACCGCTGGTTTTTGATAGTTTGGGCCCTATTGAATAATGAATGTTTTGAATTTTCTCCAAAAGTAAAGTAGTTGCAAACTCATCCTTTTAGAAACTTGTTTGGGCTGTTGAGAGGAGTAAAAAACCATCAAAAATTTCAATGCTGCATGATTTTACCAAGAAATGTGATTCTTCATTCAAAACCTGATTTTTGCTACTGGGCTCTATTGAATAGTGAATGTTTTGAATTTTCTCCAAAAGTAAAGTAGTTGCAAACTCATGCTTTTAGAGACTTGTTTGGGCTCATGAGAGGAGTAGAAAAACATCAAAAATTTCAGTCCTGCATGATTCTACCAAGAAATGTGTTCATTGAAACCGCTGGTTTTTGATAGTTTGGACCCTATTGAATAATGAATGTTTTGAATTTTCTCCAAAAGTAAAGTAGTTGCAAACTCATCCTTTTAGAAACTTGTTTGGGCTGTTGAGAGGAGTAAAAAACCATCAAAAATTTCAATCCTGCATGATTCTACCAAGAAATGTGATTCTTCATTCAAAACGCTGGTTTTTGCTATTGGGCTCTATTGAATAATGAATGTTTTGAATTTTCTCCAAAAGTAAAGTAGTTGCAAACTCATGCTTTTAGAGACTTGTTTGGGCTCATGAGAGGAGTAGAAAAACATCAAAAATTTCAGTCCTGCATGATTCTACCAAGAAATGTGTGTTCATTGAAACCGCTGGTTTTTGATAGTTTGGGCCCTATTGAATAATGAATGTTTTGAATTTTCTCCAAAAGTAAAGTAGTTGCAAACTCATCCTTTTAGAAACTTGTTTGGGCTGTTGAGAGGAGTAAAAAACCATCAAAAATTTCAATCCTGCATGATTCTACCAAGAAATGTGATTCTTCATTCAAAACCTGATTTTTGCTATTGGGCTCTATTGAATAATGAATGTTTTGAATTTTCTCCAAAAGTAAAGTAGTTGCAAACTCATGCTTTCAGAGACTTGTTTGGGCTCATGAGAGGAGTAGAAAAACATCAAAAATTTCAGTCCTGCATGATTCTACCAAGAAATGTGTGTTCATTGAAACCGCTGGTTTTTGATAGTTTGGGCCCTATTGAATAATGAATGTTTTGAATTTTCTCCAAAAGTAAAGTAGTTGCAAACTCATCCTTTTAGAAACTTGTTTGGGCTGTTGAGAGGAGTAAAAAACCATCAAAAATTTCAATGCTGCATGATTTTACCAAGAAATGTGATTCTTCATTCAAAACCTGATTTTTGCTATTGGGCTCTATTGAATAGTGAATGTTTTGAATTTTCTCCAAAAGTAAAGTAGTTGCAAACTCATGCTTTTAGAGACTTGTTTGGGCTCATGAGAGGAGTAGAAAAACATCAAAAATTTCAGTCCTGCATGATTCTACCAAGAAATGTGTTCATTGAAACCGCTGGTTTTTGATAGTTTGGGCCCTATTGAATAATGAATGTTTTGAATTTTCTCCAAAAGTAAAGTAGTTGCAAACTCATCCTTTTAGAAACTTGTTTGGGCTGTTGAGAGGAGTAAAAAACCATCAAAAATTTCAATCCTGCATGATTCTACCAAGAAATGTGATTCTTCATTCAAAACGCTGGTTTTTGCTATTGGGCTCTATTGAATAATGAATGTTTTGAATTTTCTCCAAAAGTAAAGTAGTTGCAAACTCATGCTTTTAGAGACTTGTTTGGGCTCATGAGATGAGTAGAAAAACATCAAAAATTTCAGTCCTGCATGATTCTACCAAGACATGTGTGTTCATTGAAACGGCTGGTTTTTGATAGTTTGGGCCCTATTGAATAATGAATGTTTTGAATTTTCTCCAAAAGTAAAGTAGTTGCAAACTCATCCTTTTAGAAACTTGTTTGGGCTGTTGAGAGGAGTAAAAAATCATCAAAAATTTCAATCCTGCATGATTCTACCAAGAAATGTGATTCTTCATTCAAAACGCTGGTTTTTGCTATTGGGCTCTATTGAATAATGAATGTTTTGAATTTTCTCCAAAAGTAAAGTAGTTGCAAACTCATGCTTTTAGAGACTTGTTTGGGCTCATGAGAGGAGTAGAAAAACATCAAAAATTTCAGTCCTGCATGATTCTACCAAGAAATGTGTGTTCATTCAAACCGCTGGTTTTTGATAGTTTGGGCCCTATTGAATAATGAATGTTTTGAATTTTCTCCAAAAGTAAAGTAGTTGCAAACTCATGCTTTTAGAGACTTGTTTGGGCTCATGAGAGGAGTAGAAAAACATCAAAAATTTCAGTCCTGCATGAATCAACCAAGAAATGTGTGTTCATTGAAACCGCTGGTTTTTGATAGTTTGGGCCCTATTGAATAATGAATGTTTTGAATTTTCTCCAAAAGTAAAGTAGTTGCAAACTCATGCTTTTAGAGACTTGTTTGGGCTCATGATATGAGTAGAAAAACATCAAAAATTTCAGTCCTGCATGATTCTACCAAGACATGTGTGTTCATTGAAACGGCTGGTTTTTGATAGTTTGGGCCCTATTGAATAATGAATGTTTTGAATTTTCTCCAAAAGTAAAGTAGTTGCAAACTCATCCTTTTAGAAACTTGTTTGGGCTGTTGAGAGGAGTAAAAAACCATCAAAAATTTCAATCCTGCATGATTCTACCAAGAAATGTGATTCTTCATTCAAAACGCTGGTTTTTGCTATTGGGCTCTATTGAATAATGAATGTTTTGAATTTTCTCCAAAAGTAAAGTAGTTGCAAACTCATGCTTTTGGAGACTTGTTTGGGCTCATGAGAGGAGTAGAAAAACATCAAAAATTTCAGTCCTGCATGATTCTACCAAGAAATGTGTGTTCATTGAAACCGCTGGTTTTTGATAGTTTGGGCCCTATTGAATAATGAATGTTTTGAATTTTCTCCAAAAGTAAAGTAGTTGCAAACTCATCCTTTTAGAAACTTGTTTGGGCTGTTGAGAGGAGTAAAAAACCATCAAAAATTTCAATCCTGCATGATTCTACCAAGAAATGTGATTCTTCATTCAAAACGCTGGTTTTTGCTATTGGGCTCTATTGAATAATGAATGTTTTGAATTTTCTCCAAAAGTAAAGTAGTTGCAAACTCATGCTTTTAGAGACTTGTTTGGGCTCATGAGAGGAGTAGAAAAACATCAAAAATTTCAGTCCTGCATGATTCTACCAAGACATGTGTGTTCATTGAAACGGCTGGTTTTTGATAGTTTGGGCCCTATTGAATAATGAATGTTTTGAATTTTCTCCAAAAGTAAAGTAGTTGCAAACTCATCCTTTTAGAAACTTGTTTGGGCTGTTGAGAGGAGTAAAAAACCATCAAAAATTTCAATCCTGCATGATTCTACCAAGAAATGTGATTCTTCATTCAAAACGCTGGTTTTTGCTATTGGGCTCTATTGAATAATGAATGTTTTGAATTTTCTCCAAAAGTAAAGTAGTTGCAAACTCATGCTTTTGGAGACTTGTTTGGGCTCATGAGAGGAGTAGAAAAACATCAAAAATTTCAGTCCTGCATGATTCTACCAAGAAATGTGTGTTCATTGAAACCGCTGGTTTTTGATAGTTTGGGCCCTATTGAATAATGAATGTTTTGAATTTTCTCCAAAAGTAAAGTAGTTGCAAACTCATCCTTTTAGAAACTTGTTTGGGCTGTTGAGAGGAGTAAAAAACCATCAAAAATTTCAATCCTGCATGATTCTACCAAGAAATGTGATTCTTCATTCAAAACGCTGGTTTTTGCTATTGGGCTCTATTGAATAATGAATGTTTTGAATTTTCTCCAAAAGTAAAGTAGTTGCAAACTCATGCTTTTAGAGACTTGTTTGGGCTCATGAGAGGAGTAGAAAAACATCAAAAATTTCAGTCCTGCATGATTCTACCAAGAAATGTGTGTTCATTGAAACCGCTGGTTTTTGATAGTTTGGGCCCTATTGAATAATGAATGTTTTGAATTTTCTCCAAAAGTAAAGTAGTTGCAAACTCATCCTTTTAGAAACTTGTTTGGGCTGTTGAGAGGAGTAAAAATCCATCAAAAATTTCAATCCTGCATGATTCTACCAAGAAATGTGATTCTTCATTCAAAACCTGATTTTTGCTATTGGGCTCTATTGAATAATGAATGTTTTGAATTTTCTCCAAAAGTAAAGTAGTTGCAAACTCATGCTTTTAGAGACTTGTTTGGGCTCATGAGAGGAGTAGAAAAACATCAAAAATTTCAGTCCTGCATGATTCTACCAAGAAATGTGTGTTCATTGAAACCGCTGGTTTTTGATAGTTTGGGCCCTATTGAATAATGAATGTTTTGAATTTTCTCCAAAAGTAAAGTAGTTGCAAACTCATCCTTTTAGAAACTTGTTTGGGCTGTTGAGAGGAGTAAAAAACCATCAAAAATTTCAATGCTGCATGATTTTACCAAGAAATGTGATTCTTCATTCAAAACCTGATTTTTGCTATTGGGCTCTATTGAAT
>NW_027362031.1:1302500-1307500 GCF_039654945.1 Dendrobates tinctorius
ACTCATGCTTTTAGAGACTTGTTTGGGCTCATGAGAGGAGTAGAAAAACATCAAAAATTTCAGTCCTGCATGATTCTACCAAGAAATGTGTTCATTGAAACCGCCGGTTTTTGATAGTTTGGGCCCTATTGAAGAATTTTTTTTTTGAATTTTCTCCAAAAGTAAAGTAGTTGCAAACTCATCCTTTTAGAAACTTGTTTGGGCTGTTGAGAGGAGTAAAAAACCATCAAAAATTTCAATCCTGCATGATTCTACCAAGAAATGTGATTCTTCATTCAAAACGCTGGTTTTTGCTATTGGGCTCTATTGAATAATGAATGTTTTGAATTTTCTCCAAAAGTAAAGTAGTTGCAAACTCATGCTTTTAGAGACTTGTTTTGGCTCATGAGATGAGTAGAAAAACATCAAAAATTTCAGTCCTGCATGATTCTACCAAGACATGTGTGTTCATTGAAACGGCTGGTTTTTGATAGTTTGGGCCCTATTGAATAATGAATGTTTTGAATTTTCTCCAAAAGTAAAGTAGTTGCAAACTCATACTTTTAGAAACTTGTTTGGGCTGTTGAGAGGAGTAAAAAATCATCAAAAATTTCAATCCTGCATGATTCTACCAAGAAATGTGATTCTTCATTCAAAACGCTGGTTTTTGCTATTGGGCTCTATTAAATAATGAATGTTTTGAATTTTCTCCAAAAGTAAAGTAGTTGCAAACTCATGCTTTTAGAGACTTGTTTGGGCTCATGAGAGGAGTAGAAAAACATCAAAAATTTCAGTCCTGCATGATTCTACCAAGAAATGTGATTCTTCATTCAAAACCTGATTTTTGCTATTGGGCTCTATTGAATAATGAATGTTTTGAATTTTCTCCAAAAGTAAAGTAGTTGCAAACTCATGCTTTTAGAGACTTGTTTGGGCTCATGAGAGGAGTAGAAAAACATAAAAAATTTCAGTCCTGCATGATTCTACCAAGAAATGTGTGTTCATTGAAACCGCTGGTTTTTGATAGTTTGGGCCCTATTGAATAATGAATGTTTTGAATTTTCTCCAAAAGTAAAGTAGTTGCAAACTCATCCTTTTAGAAACTTGTTTGGGCTGTTGAGAGGAGTAAAAAACCATCAAAAATTTCAATGCTGCATGATTTTACCAAGAAATGTGATTCTTCATTCAAAACCTGATTTTTGCTATTGGGCTCTATTGAATAGTGAATGTTTTGAATTTTCTCCAAAAGTAAAGTAGTTGCAAACTCATGCTTTTAGAGACTTGTTTGGGCTCATGAGAGGAGTAGAAAAACATCAAAAATTTCAGTCCTGCATGATTCTACCAAGAAATGTGTTCATTGAAACCGCTGGTTTTTGATAGTTTGGGCCCTATTGAATAATGAATGTTTTGAATTTTCTCCAAAAGTAAAGTAGTTGCAAACTCATCCTTTTAGAAACTTGTTTGGGCTGTTGAGAGGAGTAAAAAACCATCAAAAATTTCAATCCTGCATGATTCTACCAAGAAATGTGATTCTTCATTCAAAACGCTGGTTTTTGCTATTGGGCTCTATTGAATAATGAATGTTTTGAATTTTCTCCAAAAGTAAAGTAGTTGCAAACTCATGCTTTTAGAGACTTGTTTGGGCTCATGAGATGAGTAGAAAAACATCAAAAATTTCAGTCCTGCATGATTCTACCAAGACATGTGTGTTCATTGAAACGGCTGGTTTTTGATAGTTTGGGCCCTATTGAATAATGAATGTTTTGAATTTTCTCCAAAAGTAAAGTAGTTGCAAACTCATCCTTTTAGAAACTTGTTTGGGCTGTTGAGAGGAGTAAAAAATCATCAAAAATTTCAATCCTGCATGATTCTACCAAGAAATGTGATTCTTCATTCAAAACGCTGGTTTTTGCTATTGGGCTCTATTGAATAATGAATGTTTTGAATTTTCTCCAAAAGTAAAGTAGTTGCAAACTCATGCTTTTAGAGACTTGTTTGGGCTCATGAGAGGAGTAGAAAAACATCAAAAATTTCAGTCCTGCATGATTCTACCAAGAAATGTGTGTTCATTCAAACCGCTGGTTTTTGATAGTTTGGGCCCTATTGAATAATGAATGTTTTGAATTTTCTCCAAAAGTAAAGTAGTTGCAAACTCATGCTTTTAGAGACTTGTTTGGGCTCATGAGAGGAGTAGAAAAACATCAAAAATTTCAGTCCTGCATGAATCAACCAAGAAATGTGTGTTCATTGAAACCGCTGGTTTTTGATAGTTTGGGCCCTATTGAATAATGAATGTTTTGAATTTTCTCCAAAAGTAAAGTAGTTGCAAACTCATGCTTTTAGAGACTTGTTTGGGCTCATGATATGAGTAGAAAAACATCAAAAATTTCAGTCCTGCATGATTCTACCAAGACATGTGTGTTCATTGAAACGGCTGGTTTTTGATAGTTTGGGCCCTATTGAATAATGAATGTTTTGAATTTTCTCCAAAAGTAAAGTAGTTGCAAACTCATCCTTTTAGAAACTTGTTTGGGCTGTTGAGAGGAGTAAAAAACCATCAAAAATTTCAATCCTGCATGATTCTACCAAGAAATGTGATTCTTCATTCAAAACGCTGGTTTTTGCTATTGGGCTCTATTGAATAATGAATGTTTTGAATTTTCTCCAAAAGTAAAGTAGTTGCAAACTCATGCTTTTGGAGACTTGTTTGGGCTCATGAGAGGAGTAGAAAAACATCAAAAATTTCAGTCCTGCATGATTCTACCAAGAAATGTGTGTTCATTGAAACCGCTGGTTTTTGATAGTTTGGGCCCTATTGAATAATGAATGTTTTGAATTTTCTCCAAAAGTAAAGTAGTTGCAAACTCATCCTTTTAGAAACTTGTTTGGGCTGTTGAGAGGAGTAAAAAACCATCAAAAATTTCAATCCTGCATGATTCTACCAAGAAATGTGATTCTTCATTCAAAACGCTGGTTTTTGCTATTGGGCTCTATTGAATAATGAATGTTTTGAATTTTCTCCAAAAGTAAAGTAGTTGCAAACTCATGCTTTTAGAGACTTGTTTGGGCTCATGAGAGGAGTAGAAAAACATCAAAAATTTCAGTCCTGCATGATTCTACCAAGACATGTGTGTTCATTGAAACGGCTGGTTTTTGATAGTTTGGGCCCTATTGAATAATGAATGTTTTGAATTTTCTCCAAAAGTAAAGTAGTTGCAAACTCATCCTTTTAGAAACTTGTTTGGGCTGTTGAGAGGAGTAAAAAACCATCAAAAATTTCAATCCTGCATGATTCTACCAAGAAATGTGATTCTTCATTCAAAACGCTGGTTTTTGCTATTGGGCTCTATTGAATAATGAATGTTTTGAATTTTCTCCAAAAGTAAAGTAGTTGCAAACTCATGCTTTTGGAGACTTGTTTGGGCTCATGAGAGGAGTAGAAAAACATCAAAAATTTCAGTCCTGCATGATTCTACCAAGAAATGTGTGTTCATTGAAACCGCTGGTTTTTGATAGTTTGGGCCCTATTGAATAATGAATGTTTTGAATTTTCTCCAAAAGTAAAGTAGTTGCAAACTCATCCTTTTAGAAACTTGTTTGGGCTGTTGAGAGGAGTAAAAAACCATCAAAAATTTCAATCCTGCATGATTCTACCAAGAAATGTGATTCTTCATTCAAAACGCTGGTTTTTGCTATTGGGCTCTATTGAATAATGAATGTTTTGAATTTTCTCCAAAAGTAAAGTAGTTGCAAACTCATGCTTTTAGAGACTTGTTTGGGCTCATGAGAGGAGTAGAAAAACATCAAAAATTTCAGTCCTGCATGATTCTACCAAGAAATGTGTGTTCATTGAAACCGCTGGTTTTTGATAGTTTGGGCCCTATTGAATAATGAATGTTTTGAATTTTCTCCAAAAGTAAAGTAGTTGCAAACTCATCCTTTTAGAAACTTGTTTGGGCTGTTGAGAGGAGTAAAAATCCATCAAAAATTTCAATCCTGCATGATTCTACCAAGAAATGTGATTCTTCATTCAAAACCTGATTTTTGCTATTGGGCTCTATTGAATAATGAATGTTTTGAATTTTCTCCAAAAGTAAAGTAGTTGCAAACTCATGCTTTTAGAGACTTGTTTGGGCTCATGAGAGGAGTAGAAAAACATCAAAAATTTCAGTCCTGCATGATTCTACCAAGAAATGTGTGTTCATTGAAACCGCTGGTTTTTGATAGTTTGGGCCCTATTGAATAATGAATGTTTTGAATTTTCTCCAAAAGTAAAGTAGTTGCAAACTCATCCTTTTAGAAACTTGTTTGGGCTGTTGAGAGGAGTAAAAAACCATCAAAAATTTCAATGCTGCATGATTTTACCAAGAAATGTGATTCTTCATTCAAAACCTGATTTTTGCTATTGGGCTCTATTGAATAGTGAATGTTTTGAATTTTCTCCAAAAGTAAAGTAGTTGCAAACTCATGCTTTTAGAGACTTGTTTGGGCTCATGAGAGTAGTAGAAAAACATCAAAAATTTCAGTCCTGCATGATTCTACCAAGAAATGTGTTCATTGAAACCGCTGGTTTTTGATAGTTTGGACCCTATTGAATAATGAATGTTTTGAATTTTCTCCAAAAGTAAAGTAGTTGCAAACTCATCCTTTTAGAAACTTGTTTGGGCTGTTGAGAGGAGTAAAAAACCATCAAAAATTTCAATCCTGCATGATTCTACCAAGAAATGTGATTCTTCATTCAAAACGCTGGTTTTTGCTATTGGGCTCTATTGAATAATGAATGTTTTGAATTTTCTCCAAAAGTAAAGTAGTTGCAAACTCATGCTTTTAGAGACTTGTTTGGGCTCATGAGATGAGTAGAAAAACATCAAAAATTTCAGTCCTGCATGATTCTACCAAGACATGTGTGTTCATTGAAACGGCTGGTTTTTGATAGTTTGGGCCCTATTGAATAATGAATGTTTTGAATTTTCTCCAAAAGTAAAGTAGTTGCAAACTCATCCTTTTAGAAACTTGTTTGG